>NC_142104.1:44325799-44335799 GCF_056152115.1 Neolamprologus brichardi | reverse complement strand
CTTTTGGTCAACATACTCACAACGTGGAGGCTTAAAAACGGCCGAATCTTGTACCGAACCGTTTGTGAATCAGATGTGCGCCTCCAGGGATTTATAATTCCGAAACTGATTCGCCGTGTATGCGCTGACTCCACAGACAAGCTATGTGAAGATATCGGGATAGGACATAGGACAACAGCGGTGGGTCGTCTGGGTTTCCACTCCACTGCCTTATTTCAAACGGGTCCACATTACCGATGCACACTATCTTTTCCAGTTACCGTCTCTTGGCGTTTTTGGCGCAATCGGTCGCGACACAGCCCTTTGTCTTTTGCGCCTATTTTAAGCATGGTTCTGGCGACCCATGTTTAGGTGACGTCAGACGCCGGAGATTTGGCGGAAAAAAAAGCGAATGGTAGCGTAGAGTTTAACAAAGTTTCCTTAAGCTTCAGTACTGCCAAATAAACTAACCAACTGTCATATAACTAACAACATCTGTCTTATCATCTCTAACACCCTGGAGGACAACGGGGAGAGTTTAGACGCTCTCCAAGAATACATCGACTGCTGCTTCCAAGATTTAGTAATGAAGAAGGCCCAGAGTGCATCTTCCCCGGTCAAAACCGAGACGCCGTCATCGAAGAGATGTCGCCCGGCAGACTCCCCCGGCACAACATCGCCTGCCGGCAAAGACATCGCAGATATCCTGGAGTCAATCGACAAGCGATCGTCCAGTTTCGATGCGAGGCTGTCCCTGGTGGAGATTTTACACCGGGAATTTAAATCTCTGAGAGAATCCCTGGAATTCAGCCAGCAGCAGGTGGAAACGCTTGCCGCTGAAAATGCATCGCTTGGGGGGCGTGAGGTCGCGGACCGGGAGACCACGTCCTATTGTGGCCAAATTTGGTCATTTCAAACAGAAGGAACAGGTGAAGAGTCGCGGCAGGGAACTGAAAGGAACGGACTTCAGCGTGAACGACCAGTTCCCCAAAGAGATCCTGGAACGACGCAAGGTCCTTTTCCCAGTCCGACGTAGCTTCATCCTGAAAGGCTCCCGTGCTGTCATCGCCGTGGACTGGCTCTACGTGGACGGACAGCTCTACCGCAACCCCGGCACCACACCGTGGTTATATTGACTGCACTCCAGATAAGAACCCGCTACACTCTTTTCTTATTCATTCACACTTTCTCCTTTAACATGGGTTTAACCTAGTAATATCAGTATGATGTCATAGCAGATATAACACCGTCACCCTCCGTCATTACTTTAATTGGAATGTTTCCGTTTCTTTTCTTTTTTTTGTTGTCGCTCACAGTTTATGTGGTTTCTTTCTTTCTCTTGTCTTTCACTGCTGTGATCACCTACTTCCCCACTCACCCACAAACAACACCCTCTATTTCTCCATATTTTCACACCACGATCACGCAAACACATGCGCTCAACGGCAGCATATTTACAACAGCCTCACAGCAAGCACAGACTTACAGGACACATACGCAAGCCACGCTTGTTCATATTAGTGAATAGTCACACACATAGTCAGACTTATGGAGCCTATCACCACACTTTTTTCTCTTTCTATTTACAAACAAGTGATGTTTCCACATTCTCTCCACCCGTCTAAACGAAACACCCAGCTTACATCATTAGACATACACACACAATTATGGGCATGCTGAGGTTTGTCACATGGAATGTAAATGGGGCTGGCACCAGAGGAAAGAGGTTAAAGATATTTAACCAGCTTAAAAAACTACAGGCAGATGTTGTTTTATTACAAGAAACTCACAGACCTGTTACAGGTTTAAACGAACTTAAAACACCTGAGTTTCCTAATGTGTTTGCAGCTTGTTATAATTCTAGACAAAGAGGAGTAGCAATTTTAATACATAAAAATGTTAATTTTACAGTACTCGATACAGTTATAGATCCAGAGGGTAGATTTCTAATTATTAAACTATCAATATTGAACAAAAAACTATGTATTGTAAGTATATATGGTCCAAATGTTGATGAACCCTCATTCTTCCACGGATTTTTTAGTGCACTCTCTGAACACCTTGATTGCACACTCATTCTTGGAGGCGACCTCAACCTTGGACTAAATGAAGAAATGGATAGGCTCAACACAACAGGAACTCAGCGCAATTGGCAATCCACAAATATAATCAAACAGTATATGAGCGACTATGGCCTTTGCGATGCATGGCGCTCCCTTCACCCCAACAGTAAGGAATATACTTTCTTCTCACATGTTCATCACTCCTACTCTCGTCTGGATTATTTTTTGGTCAGCAGCTCACTGCTGAGCGACATTTCAGACACTGAGATTCACCCTATAGCTGTCAGCGATCATGCTCCTGTATCTTTAACACTAATGCACAAGAATAATACTACGCCAAGTAAAAACTGGAGATTTAACACATCACTACTTAAAGATGAAGACTTTATTAAATATTTTAAAAAGGAATGGATTTCATATTTAGACTTTAATGACACTCCCGGAACATCTGCTTCTGTTCTATGGGAAGCAGGAAAAGCTGTGATGAGAGGTAAAATAATTTCTTTCTCATCACACAAAAAGAAAGAAGAAAACAAAAATATTCAGGAATTAGAAAAAACCATCAAATCCTTAGAAGAAGCCTACGCGTTCCACCAAGATCAAGAAATAATGAACAAAATATGCAAAACAAAACTAGAATTAAATGAAATTATTAATAGAAAAACACAATTCCTTGTACAAAGACTTCGCTTGCAGAATTTTGAACACAGTAACAAATCAGGTCGATTTCTAGCAAACCAGTTAAAAATAAATAAAGAAAAAACAACTATATGTGCTACTAAAGATTTATCGGGGAACACAATATATGACCCTGCAAGAATAAACAACATTTTTAGGGATTTCTATGAAACTTTATATTCACCACAAATAAACCCGCCTAAAAATGAAATTGATTTGTTTCTTGACAACGTAACTCTTCCAAAATTACTAGACAGTCAAGCAATGGCACTGGATTCGCCACTGACGCCAGGTGAACTCCAGGAAGCCCTGATAAGTATGCCCAATAATAAGGCTCCAGGTCCAGACGGCTTTCCTGCAGAATTCTACAAAGAATTCTGGACAATTTTGGCACCAGTATTCCATGGATTGTTGCAGGAAATCAAGAAAAATGGCAGACTACCACCAAATATGAATTCTGCCAACATTAGTCTCCTGCTAAAACCAGGAAAAGACCCATTATTTCCCTCAAGTTATCGTCCAATATCCCTTATAAATGTAGACCTTAAAATAATCTGCAAAGCTCTCTCAAAGAGATTAGAGAAAATAACCCCCCTCTTAATTCATCCTGACCAAACTGGTTTCATAAAAGGTCGGCACTCCTCAACAAACACTCGTAGATTACTTAATTTAATAGACTACTCATACAATAAAAACATTGAAACCATAATATTATCTCTAGATGCAGAAAAAGCATTTGACAGAGTTAACTGGAAATTTTTATTTGCAACTTTACACAAATTTGGTTTTGGAAACTCTTTCATAAATTGGATAAGAATATTATACAATTCCCCAACAGCTCGTATCAGAACAAATGACCAGACATCCTCCAGCTTTTGTCTCCTGAGGGGCACCAGACAGGGATGCCCACTCTCCCCTTCACTTTTTGCAATTTTTATCGAACCTCTAGCAGCAGCATTTAGACAGGCTACAACAATTAAGGGCATAAAATGTAAGAACGTAGAACATAAAATCAGTCTCTATGCGGATGATGTGTTGCTTTTTCTGCAAAACTCACAAATCAACCTCTCTGAGGTAATTACTCTAATAAACTGGTTTTCAAGAGTTTCAGATTATTCAATTAACTGGCCAAAATCTACAGTTCTTCCAATTAACTGCTCCTTCCATAATTCATCTTCTGCCCCACTACAATCTGGAAATATTAAATATTTAGGTATTAATGTTTCTCCTAAGCTTTCAGACTTAATTAAATTAAACCACATCCCACTTCTAAAGAAAGTAGAAGGCGATCTGACTAGATGGAAATCTCTACCCATATCACTCATGGGAAGGGTCGCCACTATAAAAATGATGATCGTGCCAAAAATAAACTACTTATTTTTAATGATCCCCAACAAACCATCACAAGATTGGTTCAGATCTCTGGATTCACATATTTCTAAATTCCTTTGGAAAGATAAACCCCCGCGTATCAGCTTAAAAACGCTACAAAGAACCAAGGATAGAGGAGGATTAGATTTGCCTAATTTTCACCAATACTTCTTAGCCAACAGGCTTCAGTTCATCTCAGAATGGTTAAAATGTACCCTCTTAGATGAGCCCTGGCTAGATGTTGAACAGGCACTATGCAATGATCTAGAGATTTCAGACCTACCATTTATTAGCTCAAACATCAAAAGACATGAATGCTTTAAAAGCATCAACATCAGCTTTTCTCTGACAGCATGGTGGGAGTTTCTAAAAATAACGGAGTCTTCATTAATCCCATGCAAACGTACACCTATCTGGAATAACCCTGACATATTACAAAACAATAATATGATTAATTTCCCAGAATGGAGTTGTAAAGGAATTAAATACTTAGAACATATATTAGAGGGAACAGAATTTATTCCATTTGACAGACTAGTTACACAATATGAGATCAACAAGAAAAGATTTTTAGAATATCAACAAATTAAATCCATAGTAAAAAAGAAATTTAACCTCAGTCAAGTTGAATTACAAACACCACCAAGTGTGGTTCAATTTCTTACTCTTAAATCCCCCAAACTATTATCTAAAATATACAGAACACTTTCTAAAATAGATGAATCAATATCCCTTCCTATTGCAAAGTGGGAAGCAGATTTATCAGTCAGCTTAGACCAAAACGTCTGGTCTCAGATGTGCTCAAAAACCTTTAAATTGATTAAAAATCCCAATCTGCAATTAATACAATACAAAATACTGCATAGAGTGCACTATACAGGTCATCGAATGTTCAAGATGGGCTTTACATCCGCCAACAACTGCTCACACTGTCAAGGCAATACACCAGACAATTACATCCACGCTCTTTGGTTCTGTCCACCAGTGCAGAAGTTTTGGCACGAGATATGTGAAGACTTATCAAAGTGTCTGAAATGTAAAATTCCAACCTCCCCTTTAGTATGCTTGTTGGGAAATTTGGATGATGTCACTACAGAAACTAATACAGTCCACATGGTTTTTACTGCTCTATGCATCGCCAAGAAAACGGTCCTCATGAACTGGAAAAATAAAAATAATCTTAATTCTAGCCAATATAGAAACTATCTAATAGATCACATTAGTCTCAATATAGCCTCTGCCACCACATTAGATCAATCCCTCTGGGCTCCTTTGATCGGCTCCATCACCTAGCGGGGTTGGGGGGTCGTGGTTTGGTCCCACCTTGGCTATTGTGGTTGATGTGGAGGTTGGGATGGGCTTAGGGCACCTGGGGGACCCCTAGAGACGTTATCCCTGGAGGGCTTAACCCGGGGGTTGTGTTCATAACCTGGTTAGTGGCTCTGGTCGCTCTCAGAGGTTGTTCCCCTCGTGGCCACGTGCAGCGGGGCTGGAGGATGGTCTGTGCTGGCGGACGTAGGTTACTGGCCTGGTGGCCTGGCTGCCCCTGAGTGGATCCGGGGCGGGCGTGGGGGTTTGGGGTTCGGGGGTGCTTCGCCTCTGTGCTGGGGCTCTGGCTGGGCCTTGGGGGCTTCGGTCCTCGTCGGTGTGTCGCCGAGGTTGTGGGCGGGTGGGTGCACGGGGGCTCAGCCCTGGCGCAGGGGGCCTCTTGTGCATCGGCCTAACCGGGGGGCTCTTCAACTGGCAGGGAGGTTTTCCATCTTTGCAGGAGTCCACTCTGCAGGTGGGGGAGAGACATAGGAGAGGTGGAGAATAAACTTAACCTGGGTGTCTGTGTCTTGTGTAGTCTGGGAGATGGTTGAATGTTGGGGTGGGTACAGTTTCCTCTGCGGTGGTGTAGGGTGGGCTGCCCCGGGTCCTGTGGGGCTTGGTGGTGCTGCTGCCGTAGGCCCCGGTCTGGATGGGCCTGGGCTCCCTTGCCTTGGTGGATACCAGAGGACGGGGGTGCCTATTGGGGTCAGCGGGGGAGCTGGCCCTAGGGAGGGACACCCTCCCCTCCCTTCTTTTCCTCCCCATCCCCGGCTGCCTCCCTCTTCCCGCTCCACCACACCCACCCACACAGGTAGGGCTTTGGGGTGCGGGTGTGTCACCAGGGTGCAGGGGAGACATGTCTGTGTCTGTGTGTGCCTGTTTGTCTGTGTCTATATGTCAGGTCGGGTCTTAGACTCCACCTCTCTGGGAACTCCCAGGCCCTCCAAGTGTGGAGGCCTATCTCCCCTCACCACACTCCCTGCCGGTGACTGATGCCCTCAGGGGTCGGTGCATTGTTGGTTCTTGGTGTCCGGGGCTGGGCGCTCAGGTCATGTGCCAGCTCACTCCCGGTGGCTACTTGGCGGGGCCTGGTGCCTGCTGCTCGGTCAGGCCTCTTCCGGGGCGCGGGGGGCCCTCGGGCCTCCGGCCTCTGTGCCTGCGGCTCGGTTCACTCTGGCACAGCTGGTTGCCGGCGGAGCCGGCGGGCACGCCGGTGCAGCCCCCTCTAGTTTCTGCCCAGTGGCTACTGGGTGACCCCTCGTCTGGGGATCCTCAGCCCTTCCCATGAAGGTGGCACGGATGCCCCTCCGGTGGTCCTCCTTGGGCTCTTGCACTCTGGGGCCTCTGGATGTCTGGGGCCTGGATCTCCCCCATGCCTGCTTCATGCCCTGGGGGACAGGGCTATGGCTCTCTACATCCTCTTGCAGACCATTACATGGGGAAACCATTTGAATACAAGCGCGGCGATCCACACAGGTGTGCACACAGGTGTTCGCTGTCCGTAGACTTGAATCACACCTTTCTTGGCTGCTACTTCAAAGCACATTGTGCGCTGTCTGTCCTGCGTGCTGCACAACAACATTCAATATTTAGTATTTACTGCTGTTTACACTTAGCTAGATTAATGCGATGGTGTTGTGTATAGTATGTTGCTTTGTTTTTTGTTTTTTTTGCTTGTTTTCTATTCTTTTTCTCTCAACAGGTGATCCCGGAGATATTTCCCCCCCCCCCCCCCCCCCCCCCTTTCTCACTGTCCCTCTCCCCTTCTGTTTTTCTTTTCCTTCCTCTTTCTTTCTCCCTTTCCTATCCCTCACTCATGTCTGTCCCGTCTGTAACAACTGAAAATAAAATAAAATAAATAATAAAAACAAAGGTCGATCAAATGGACCAATACGGCAATGCCATGATGATCCATTTGGCAAAATAAATCCATTGGGTATCCTTGTTGGTCTTCAGACAACAATTCTGACGGCTAAAGAACCAAATGGGACAGGCAGAAGGAAAAAAAACAAAAAAAAAACAAACAAACAATCAAATCTGGTGACCAACTCTCCTTTTTTTTCTTAGTTGTTGACTTGTAAAAGCCTATATGACTCTTTTTTTAATTTCACCATTAATTAACCGCAAAGAGAAGGCATCGTTTAAATATGTTTAAATATGTTTAAATATGTTTAAATAGGTTTCTTTGAACAAACGGAATTAATAAAGTTCTTCATGACTGAACTTCTGTTTAGGGGACATCTCAAAATTGTCAGCATATTTCTGGACATTCTCCGTATCTGTGACGAACGCCAAGGTATCTCCACCTCGGACAGTATCTTGTCGTGTTTTACTGCTTTTATTCACTCAGCCAAACTGAATTAGTAAGATTAAACTCTGTGCTGAATTCTGCTGCCCTTTTTACTCAAAAAAACAAAAGCAAAACAGAAAAGTCTCCTATTTTGGCCAAATCCTTTCACATCTGAAACATTTACTGCTCTACTTACAGTTTTAAGGTGACTTTCATGGTCCTGTCATACAGTCCTGTTGACCTCAACTCCACAGAATATATAGAAACATTGTACATGTGTATCAAAATCCCTCCAGGCTGTAATATTAAAATGCTTTTTCCACACACTGGCAAATCAACAGTGCTGGCGTCGCCATCCCCAGACCACCAGTAACTCAGTAAATTTCAAAAGTGGAGTCCAGGTTAAGATGACTATTTAAAACTAAACTAAAACTGCCAAATCAAACAGAAATACACACTCCAGAAATCTACCTGGTTTGGTGAGGAGACAAATTCCTGGCAGGGTTTTGCCAGGAAAGAGCCCTCCTGCCACTTCGTTAGTGCTGAGTTGGGCCCATTTTTTGGCTTTAGAACTGTTTTAATTCTTCACGGCACAGATTCAACAAGCTGTTGAAAACATTCATCAGATACTGTGCTCCACATTGACATGACAGCATCACACAGTTGCTGCAGATTTGTCAGCAGTGCATCATATGAATCTGCTGTTCCACCACATCCCAGAGGTGCTCTACTGGATTGAGATCTGGTAACTGTGAAGGTTATTTGAGTACAAACTCACTGTCATGTTGAAGAAACCAGTTTGAGATGATCTAAACTTTGTCACATGGCACATGTGCATGAAGGTTTGACGTGGTATGTGTTCAGAGATGCTCTTTTGCTGCTGTGTCTGACAGAACTCCTGCGGTTGATGTTTTTAACACCAACTGCGGTTCAGTCAGCTCAGTCAAGTATTGACAATGCATGAATGAGGTGTGTGGCAGGATGTGGTTTTGTCATATCTCCCTTGTCTAAAAACTTGAACTGAAACTTCAACAGGGTGATGATGTTTGCTGGGAGACAGAAGCTGCTTAAAGAGAGATCTCTAAAAGGTGGCGGCAGAAGAGATCTCTCTTTGTGACAGAAGAGGTGACCGCTCTACCTTCAGCCTTGTTAATAAAGGTAAGATTTACAAAGTCTGTGTTTAAAATACAAACACTTGAAAGCAGTGTTTGTATTTTAAACACAACTTGTTCATGATTGCGGATTTATCCAAATTTAAAATCCAAATTTAAATTGAAAAAAATCAGCTCAGTTGCATTAAAGACCGCATTTTAATGTCAAACTTTATTTAATGTTTAAAACTAAAATCTTACTACACCTAGTTTCTACTAGCTACTCTCACATGTAAAGCTTCGCTCATACAAGCCTTGGATGTTTTCTTGGAAGTTGGAGGTCATTTTCAGTGTTGTTAGTTCCACACAGATAATTGATCATTGAGCTCGGACTAGAGCCACGTTACTCGCCGGGCCTCAGTTTCTTCATACTTCTGGATTGCTGTGATCTTACCAGCATTCATTGTTGATGAAAGTTTTAATTTGATCTTTGACTCATCTGTTATTTGTTCTCCTTCTCCCGGGTTTGAAGCCGTAATGGATGGAAACGGTGAACGAGCCGCTCAGCTGTGTGTCCTGCAGCTGCGCTCCTTTCACTTGCATCTCTGCTACGACCAGACTGACGGACTGGTTGCCCTGCTGTACGGAGGGACACAGAGGCTTGCTGTCGTATTCTTCAGGAAAGTCCTGTCGGCGGTCATCCGGAATTGGGGTCGCAGGCATAGCAGTGTGTGATGGAGACCGTCAGAGGCTGTGCTTACACAGAGAGAGCAGCCAGTTCGGCTCAATATGACCTGCATGCTTTTGTTTTTTGGCTATTTATTTGTTTTTCACCATCAAATAAATAAATAGTATAAAAAACGTTATCTGTCGTTGTTATTAATTCATGCACCCATTTTAACTCTGGATCTGGAGAGGTCGCCAGTACTAAAATGTTTTGGGGGGGGATTGTCACGTTTTCCAACTTAACTGTTCACCTGTGCCAAGGCAATTGAAACAAAGGACAAAATATAAAAGTTTATTTTAAATATAGATTTTGTGAAAAAATAATGGAGGCTAATGCGGCGCTCTCAGAATAATTAATTCCCTAATAGTGCATATTTTTTTTTATTAATGTTAACGGAATGTTTTTTAAAATGAACAGAAATAATCTTTAAAAAAAGTCCAAAAGAACAAGAATCATTTCTAAACTAGAAAGCAAAAATTTCTGAAGAAAT
>NC_142104.1:38678299-38683299 GCF_056152115.1 Neolamprologus brichardi | reverse complement strand
ATCAAGACTTACAGCTATTTATATGAAGTTGTACAAAAACGCTTTATTTCGTCAAGACAGTGCGTTTCCTACGATTACATGCATTTGAATGGGACACTCGCCCGAAACAAAGTATAGGTTTTCATTATGTGAATAACTTGAAAATCTTAGCTCAAACAGCTTCAAAACCTGTTTGCCCAGCACGGGGATCTTGAACTGTATAAGATAACGCCTTAAATATGTGTGTATGCTTCTTCTATCAAGACTTACAGCTATTTATATGAAGTTGTACAACAACGCTTTATTTCGTCAAGACAGTGCGTTTCCTACGATTACATGCATTTGAATGGGGAACTCGCCCGAAACAAAGTATAGGTTTTCATTATGTGAATAACTTGAAAATCTTAGCTCAAACAGCTTCAAAACCTCTTTGCCCAGCACGGGGATCTTGAACTGTATAAGATAACGCCTTAAATATGTGTGTCTGAGTCGTCTATCAAGACTTACAGCTATTTATATGAAGTTGTACAAAAACGCTTTATTTCGTCAAGACAGTGCGTTTCCTACGATTACATGCATTTGAATGGGGAACTCGCCCGAAACAAAGTATAGGTTTTCATTATGTGAATAACTTGAAAATCTTAGCTCAAACAGCTTCAAAACCTCTTTGCCCAGCACGGGGATCTTGAACTGTATAAGATAACGCCTTAAATATGTGTGTATGCTTCTTCTATCAAGACTTACAGCTATTTATATGAAGTTGTACAACAACGCTTTATTTCGTCAAGACAGTGCGTTTCCTACGATTACATGCATTTGAATGGGGAACTCGCCCGAAACAAAGTATAGGTTTTCATTATGTGAATAACTTGAAAATCTTAGCTCAAACAGCTTCAAAACCTCTTTGCCCAGCACGGGGATCTTGAACTGTATAAGATAACGCCTTAAATATGTGTGTCTGAGTCGTCTATCAAAACTTACAGCTATTTATATGAAGTTGTACAAAAACGCTTTATTTCGTCAAGACAGTGCGTTTCCTACGATTACATGCATTTGAATGGGGAACTCGCCCGAAACAAAGTATAGGTTTTCATTATGTGAATAACTTGAAAATCTTAGCTCAAACAGCTTCAAAACATGTTTGCCCAGCACGGGGATCTTGAACTGTATAAGATAACGCCTTAAATATGTGTGTATGCTTCTTCTATCAAGACTTACAGCTATTTATATGAAGTTGTACAACAACGCTTTATTTCGTCAAGACAGTGCGTTTCCTACGATTACATGCATTTGAATGGGGAACTCGCCCGAAACAAAGTATAGGTTTTCATTATGTGAATAACTTGAAAATCTTAGCTCAAACAGCTTCAAAACCTCTTTGCCCAGCACGGGGATCTTGAACTGTATAAGATAACGCCTTAAATATGTGTGTCTGAGTCGTCTATCAAAACTTACAGCTATTTATATGAAGTTGTAAAAAAAAGCTTTATTTGGTTAAGACAGTGCGTTTCTTACGATTATATGCATTTGAATGGGACACTCGCCCGAAACAAAGTATAGGTTTTCATTATGTGAATAACTTGAAAATCTTAGCTCAAACAGCTTCAAAACCTGTTTGCCCAGCACGGGGATCTTGAACTGTATAAGATAACGCCTTAAATATGTGTGTATGCTTCTTCTATCAAGACTTACAGCTATTTATATGAAGTTGTACAAAAACGCTTTATTTCGTCAAGACAGTGCGTTTCCTACGATTACATGCATTTGAATGGGACACTCGCCCGAAACAAAGTATAGGTTTTCATTATGTGAATAACTTGAAAATCTTAGCTCAAACAGCTTCAAAACCTGTTTGCCCAGCACGGGGATCTTGAACTGTATAAGATAACGCCTTAAATATGTGTGTATGCTTCTTCTATCAAGACTTACAGCTATTTATATGAAGTTGTACAACAACGCTTTATTTCGTCAAGACAGTGCGTTTCCTACGATTACATGCATTTGAATGGGGAACTCGCCCGAAACAAAGTATAGGTTTTCATTATGTGAATAACTTGAAAATCTTAGCTCAAACAGCTTCAAAACCTCTTTGCCCAGCACGGGGATCTTGAACTGTATAAGATAACGCCTTAAATATGTGTGTCTGAGTCGTCTATCAAGACTTACAGCTATTTATATGAAGTTGTACAAAAACGCTTTATTTCGTCAAGACAGTGCGTTTCCTACGATTACATGCATTTGAATGGGGAACTCGCCCGAAACAAAGTATAGGTTTTCATTATGTGAATAACTTGAAAATCTTAGCTCAAACAGCTTCAAAACCTCTTTGCCCAGCACGGGGATCTTGAACTGTATAAGATAACGCCTTAAATATGTGTGTATGCTTCTTCTATCAAGACTTACAGCTATTTATATGAAGTTGTACAACAACGCTTTATTTCGTCAAGACAGTGCGTTTCCTACGATTACATGCATTTGAATGGGGAACTCGCCCGAAACAAAGTATAGGTTTTCATTATGTGAATAACTTGAAAATCTTAGCTCAAACAGCTTCAAAACCTCTTTGCCCAGCACGGGGATCTTGAACTGTATAAGATAACGCCTTAAATATGTGTGTCTGAGTCGTCTATCAAAACTTACAGCTATTTATATGAAGTTGTACAAAAACGCTTTATTTCGTCAAGACAGTGCGTTTCCTACGATTACATGCATTTGAATGGGGAACTCGCCCGAAACAAAGTATAGGTTTTCATTATGTGAATAACTTGAAAATCTTAGCTCAAACAGCTTCAAAACATGTTTGCCCAGCACGGGGATCTTGAACTGTATAAGATAACGCCTTAAATATGTGTGTCTGAGTCGTCTATCAAAACTTACAGCTATTTATATGAAGTTGTACAAAAACGCTTTATTTCGTCAAGACAGTGCGTTTCCTACGATTACATGCATTTGAATGGGGAACTCGCCCGAAACAAAGTATAGGTTTTCATTATGTGAATAACTTGAAAATCTTAGCTCAAACGGCTTCAAAACCTGTTTGCCCAGCACGGGGATCTTGAACTGTATGAGATAACGCCTTAAATATGTGTGTATGCTTCTTCTATCAAGACTTACAGCTATTTATATGAAGTTGTACAAAAACGCTTTATTTCGTCAAGCCAGTGCGTTTCTTACGATTACATGCATTTGAATGGGCAACTCGCCCGAAACAAAGTATAGGTTTTCATTATGTGAATAACTTGAAAATCTTAGCTCAAACAGCTTCAAAACCTGTGTGCCCAGCACGTGGATCTTGAACTGTATAAGATAACGCCTTAAATATGTGTGTATGCTTCTTCTATCAAGACTTACAGCTATTTATATGAAGTTGTACAAAAACGCTTTTTTTCGTCAAGCCAGTGCGTTTCTTACGATTACATGCATTTGAATGGGGAGCTCGCCCGAAACAAAGTATAGGTTTTCATTATGTGAATAACTTGACAATCTTAACTCAAAGAGCTGCAAAACCTGTTTGCCCAGCACGGGGATATTGAATTGTATAAGATAAAGCCATAAATATGTGTGTCTGAGTCTTCTATCAAAAGTTACAGCTTTTTATATGAAGTTGTAAAAAAAAGCTGTATTTGGTTAAGACAGTGCGTTTCTTACGATTATATGCATTTGAATGGGACACTCGCCCGAAACAAAGTATAGGTTTTCATTATGTGAATACCTTGACAATCTTATCTCAAGGAGCTGCAAAACCTGTTTGCCCAGCACGGGGATATTGAATTCTATAAGATAAAGCCATAAATATGTGCTTTATTACAGCTATTTATATGAAGTTGTAAAAAAAAGCTTTACTTCGTCAAGACAAGCTTTTCTTACGATTACATGCATTTGAATGGGACACTAGCCCTTAACAAAGTATAGGTTTTCATTATGTGAATACCTTGACAATCTTAATTCAAAGAGCTGCAAAACCTGTTTGCCCAGCACGGGAATATTGAATTCTAAAAAATAAAGCCATATATATGTGTGTCTGACTCTTCTATCAAAAGTTACAGCTTTTTACATGAAGTTGTAAAAAAAAGCTTTATTTGGTTAAGACAGTGCGTTTCTTACGATTACATGCATTTGAATGGGACACTCGCCCGAAACAAAGTATAGGTTTTCATTATGTGAACACCTTGACAATCTTAACTCAAGGAGCTGCAAAACCTGTTTGCCCAGCACGGGGATATTGAATTGTATAAGATAAAGCCATAAATATGTGTTTCTGAGTCTTCTATCAAAAGTTACAGCTTTTTATATGAAGTTGTAAAAAAAAGCTTTATTTGGTTAAGACAGTGCGTTTCTTACGATTACATGAATGCGCAACTCGCCCGAAACAAAGTATAGGTTTTCATTATGTGAATACCTTGACAATCTTAACTCAAGGAGCTGAAAAACCTGGTTGCCCAGCACGGGAATATTGAATTCTAAAAAATAAAGCCATATATATGTGTGTCTGACTCTTCTATCAAAACTTACACCCATTTATATGAAGTTGTAAAAAAAAGCTTTACTTCGTTAAGACAGTGCGTTTCTTACGATTACATGCATTTGAATGGGACACTCGCCCGAAACAAAGTATAGGTTTTCATTATGTGAATAACTTGACAATCTTAACTCAAAGAGCTGCAAAACTTGTTTACCCAGCACGGGAATATTGAATTCTAAAAAATAAAGCCATAAATATGTGTGTCTGACTCTTCTATCAAAACTTACACCTATTTATATGAAGTTGTAAAAAAAAGCTTTACTTCGTCAAGACAAGCTTTTCTTACGATTACATGCATTTGAATGGGACACTCGCCCGAAACAAAGTATAGGTTTTCATTATGTGAATAACTTGACAATCTTAACTCAAAGAGCTGCAAAACCTGTTTGCCCAGCACGGGGATATTGAATTGTATAAGATAAAGCCATAAATATGTGTGTCTGAGTCATCTATCAAAAGTTACAGCTTTTTATATGAAGTTGTAAAAAAAAGCTTTATT